>NC_084660.1:53844-79342 GCF_019802595.1 Syngnathoides biaculeatus
AATGAAGATGTTGAGGTTCTCGCTCGGAGTGACCAGGTTGGATAGGATTAGAAATGAGCTCATTAGAGGGACAGCCAAAGCTGGATGTTTTGGAGACAAGATTCGAGAGAGCAGACTTCGATGGTTTGGACATGTTCAGAGGCGAGAGAGTGAGTATTTTGGTAGAAGGATGCTGAGGATGGAGCTCCCAGGCAAAGGGCGAGAGGAAGACCAAAGAGAAGGTTTATGGATGTGGTGAGGGAAGACATGAGGGCAGCTGGGGGTCGAGAGGAAGATGCAGGAGATAGGCTAAGATGGCAAAAGATGACACGCTGTGGCGACCCCTAACGGGACAAGCCGAAAGGAAAAGAAGAAGACACTTAGTCATCCATCTACATGGCCTGGTACGAGTACCAGGGCTGGTCCGAAACAGAATTGTATCTCCGGATGAAGTCGGGTGTTTAAAACGTTGGCTGTGGTCAACGCTCGATGGTGTCAGTATTAAATTCAATACAATGACAGGTTCTCTGATTTATAACCATCTCAATTAATATCACTTTGTAATGTGTGTTGTCTGAATATTTGATGTCTTTTCAGATACAAAGATTTGATCCCTTTTTGTTTTTATGAGTTAGGAATATGGCTCAGTTATAATATTGTTTTTCACAAACTTACACATAATATCAGTAAATTCATGACATCCTTGGCTCATGTGAGATAGTATATATTATAACAGAACCATATTAATAACTACCAAAAACAAAAGGGGAGGAAATCTTTGCGTTTTAAAAGACATTAAATATTCTATAAGATACAATCATTCAGACAACCCACATTACTAAGCGAAATCAATTGATATAGTTGTAAATTAGAGAACCTGTCATTGTATTAAATTGAAAACTGATGTAATGGTGTGATGTTTTTGCACGATATTAGGAACAGGACGTGAAAGCGCACTTTATTTCGGAAGACGGCACTTTCTCTATCCTTAATCCTTTTTCATTCTTTTCGATGTTATTAATGTTATAAGGAATTGTGTGTTGAAAAATGTTCATTGTCAGGTTGAAAATGCCAATTGCCAATGTCAATTGTTAATGGAAGATCTGAGAAACACAGGAAGTTGGCTGCATATCTTATTTTGAAGACACACTTGTCGTATGGCGGAAGGGACTACTTCCTCTTGTTCATGAGTCTTCTGAGAGAGGTGCAAATTTTTTGTACTCCACTTATTTGTGTGCGTTAGGCTGTTGACTGAGAGGTTGGTAGTTCGAGCCCACCCAGGGACGTCTCCACAATAAACACTTCCCTGGCTTTTGTAGGATGTTAGTAGATCAAAAGCCCCGAAAAGTACAGTCCAGCAAAGGACAAGTGCTTTGTGGATTCCAAATTTCAGCTCGCTGTGTCCTGTCATTATCCAAGCCGCTTATTCTCACAAGGTTTGCAGGAAAGCTGGAGCCTATCCCAGCTAGCTTTGGGGACAAGGCTGATTACACCCAAAACTGGTCATTCGTCAGTCAGAGGGCCGATATCAACACCATCGCTGAGCAGGAATCGATCCCATGCTGCCCGCACTCAAGACAGGAGTGTTTACCACGACACCATCATCGTCTCTGGTCAGTGTGGTTAGAGCTATTAAAAAAATAATAATAATAGTTGGGGGGACTTGTCTCAGTTTATCGCAGGCATGTCAAAAAAGTTTGGCTCTGGGGCCAGATCCAGAAATTTTGTTCTCAGGTGTGTTGGATCAGTAAAAGAATGTCAACTCCAAATATTTGTCTTTGTTTTTCAGAACGACGAGTCGGGGTGAGGGTGAGCCTCCAGACGGGAGACGACTTTGAAAAAGCTTTTGACCGAGTCTCGCATAAATACATTTTTATTCTACTAGAAAAATGTGGATTTCCAGAAAGGTATGTTGAATGTGTAAAATTATTATATCAAGACATCACTAGTAAATATATGATTCACGGGAACCTGACCAAAGCAGTTCCCATTGACTGTGGTCCATGTCAGTTGTTGCCCGTTATCTGCCCTGCTCTACGTCCTGTGAATCGAACCTTTAGCACACGTTGTGAGAAAAGACAAAATGATAAAGGGTGTAAATATTCCAGGGAGTGGGGGTCTTAGCATGAAATGTATTTTAAAAATGGATGATTTTAACATTTTATGCACGGATCTTTTATCAGTTAATAGGAAAAAAACTGCGTACAATTAAACATGGGATAGCATCCCCATAGACACTTTTACCTGTGGACGTCATTACTTGACATATTTGGCGTATAATCAGGAATTGCTTTGGATGATGAATATTGAACCGATTTACTGCACAATACTAAAACACACTGGACTTGACTGACTGGTATGGGCAGGCCTTTGGGTCAAAACTCAACAGAGAAAAGACCCAAGCCCAATTTTATGGACCATGGACTCAAGCAGAGAAGACGAGACTGCCTTTGACGGTGGTACAGATGGACCAAAAAATCCTCGGCATCAAGTTTGGTCAGGATGGTGGAGGAAAAACAAACTGGGGCGACGTGATAGGGAGAGTTAGGAAAAGACTCAGGTTCTGGGGACTGAGCCGGTTGGCATTTGAAGGAAAAGTACTAATTATAAAAGCAGGGATTTTACCTGTGCTTTTATGAATTGGTTCTGTTTTGTGCTTTTAGATCTGGACCGAGACATCTTTTGCTTCCTCTCGGGCTCCAAGTGGGAAAGACTCAGGAGGAAGGTTCACAGCCACAAAGAAGAGTTGTCTGTGCCCACCTGAAGGAGGGAAAAGGAGCTCCACAGCAAAGGTCTTGGCAGGAAGGAGCAAAGAAATGAACGTCGGCGACTGTCGCTGGGCACCCGCGGCAGGATCCTGGACCATGGTGTTTGGGAGTGTGGGATGAGGCCCACTTAGTAAATCATCATTAAAATTAGATCATTAGAAGAAAATGAAGATTTTAATGCGGTATTCAGTGCCTTGTTTTTTTTTTTTTTTAAAGCTTGGACAGTATAACTGGATTTTGCTTGAACACCTGGAGGATGCATTCACTCTTCACACTTTTCCAAAAGACGCCGTTCATTGTGAAAAGTGGTTTTCACTAGAACCACACAAATTTTTATCAGGCCCCAGTGAGAATTGAACTCACGCCCCTGGTTTACAAGACCAATGCTCTAACCACTGAGCTATGGAGCCTTGCTGAGCAGTGCTATCCACACCAACAAGTTATTGTTGTAGGAGTGCAGACCCTTTCTGACACAGTCCGTCACCTGACACTTCCCCCTGACTAACCATTGCCACTTCCTGGTCCTTCACACTTGCCTCTTCTACTCTTCCTTCTCTCTCATTTTCTTTTTTTCACAACTCTCTCTCTGTCTGGGATGCTCAGAACTACTTCATCTTGTTCCTTCCAGAATCAGAATTTCTCGTTCATCTCTCGGTCACATCCTACCTGTTGGCATAGCCGCTTACCACATTATACATAACACCCTCAATTTCAAATTTCAACCTCATCACTCGATCTTTTACTCTTTTCACTTCCAAGACATTCTTAGCCAGCTCTTCCTTTAAAATAATCCCGACTCCATTTCTCTTCCCCTCTACTTCATGGTGCAATATTTTACACCAAGATGACCAAGGTGGGGCATTGCTGACTGTCTCCTCATTAGCATAGTGGACAGTGTCTCTGCCTGTCACGCAGAAGACCAGGTTTTGATTCCCTATTGGGGACTTGGTTGCTTTGTGGCAAAATAAAAAAGCGCATCACCCAATTTTCCAAATTGGGACCTTTCTGTAGTTGTCAAACATAACCTCAACCACACTGAAACCTTTTCTCTCATCCTGTCTGTTAGGAGGACCAGCAAATTGCCTTGCTTACCTGCATTGCCGAATCCATCCACCAATCTGTCCGTTTTCTGAGCCGCTTATCCTCATGGGGCTCGTCGGAGTGCTGGAGCCTCTCCCAGCTGTTGGCCTCACAGCACTGTGATCCCGGTTCCAACCACAAACCCACCTGAGTGCACACCCCACATCCCCCTCCCCCCACCCCCAACCCCAGTTAACGCGAGGGGTCCGGGTGGACTCGTCAGGAGGACAACCCGGACGCCAAGCACCAGGATCCCCACGGGGCGATTCATTTTGAGGCTCAGCTGTTAAAGGGTTAATTCTATGCCAAAATACTCCCTCAATAAAGTTACAAATGTACTGGTACTCCCAAATGTTACATTGTTACTGCAAAAGCAACTGTCATGAATTGAAGATTCCCTTTTGTGGTGTGAAAGACGCTAAAATGGATTGAAATGCTCCCATATGTACCAGAAATAATTCTTAAAAGGTAAAAAAAGAATAAAGAGCGTGTCAGAAGTGGGATTTGAACCCACGCTTCCATTCGGAGACCAGACTACCCATTAACTGGAAGGAGCTCAGCCCTTGAGTATGGCGCCTTAGACCGCTCGGCCATCCTGACACTGATTACTTCAGACCCTACCTGGACTGGAGTCATGTACTCAACGAAAATACATTTGGTGCCATAAGGTCAGATATGAATACTTCATCCACTCAGGAAACGGGTCGCGAGTCCGATCATCATTGCAATATCGACATTAGAAGGATAACTGACAAATTTGAATTTATTGTGCAATTTGTCTTTTATTAACAGTGTTTCTCTGCAAAGTTTTAAAAAAAAGTTATTTGTTTTGATTATATTTTTCTGGTTTGGCTTCTCATGGATCTTGGATGAAAATTTGAGTCAGGCAGAGGAAAGTTTTAAAGGGGGGTGAAAAACAAAGTGGAGAGACACTGAAAAGATGACGAAATTATAAAGAATGAGAAGATGACAAAAGACTGTACACAAGTTGCAGTAAAGTTAAAGACATTGTAGATTACAATGACATTGTAAAGTCTGGTGACAGTGATTAAATTCGAGTGATGTACGGGGTAGTCGTACTCCACCCTGTGAAGGAAGGACAGGAAAATATAGGACAGGACTGGACAGGACAAGAACCAGGTACTTGTCGGTCTTGAAACCAAAGATTCCAAATTCCATAAGCAGTTGGAGCTGATAACCCCAACCCAAAGTTTCCTGGACCTCTTTAAAGTATTACCCCCACTACTGTGGTCTTTTTTTGACATGATAAATTACTCCACAACTAAATTTGACTTGAGCAGTCCTGCACTCTGGAGCATGACCGCCCGCCATTCCTCCACCGGTTCATCTCCACCAGAGGTCAACCACAAAAACACCAGCACTGGTTTTTGGCTGACACTCCATGTTCCCAAAGTTTCCCCAATCCTGGACGTACTCCCAATTCTTACATGTTCCAAGACCAAGAGTATCCTATTAGGAACTTTGAAATGGAAGTAGTAATTCCAAGACAATCATTGTGTGTTTCCACCACGGAAACTATTTTCTAAATTAACTTTTTGGGGATTTCATCCATGTCCAAATGAAGACACTGCAAGTGGGGGTCGTACTTTTGAGAGATTCAGTGCTTCATGAAGTTTCATCAAATTGGCTGAAACACTTCATTGCTTCTTGAAGCTCCAAGCAAGTTGCTGAAAAGCTTCATTGTTTCACAAAGACTCATTTGGTCATCAGTACTCCCCCCCCCCCCATGAACATCGATGCACATAAAGTTTGGATTCAACATTTTACCCACCAAAGGAAACACACATTCTTTCCAGTGAAAGACTGACTCTGGTGGGAATCAAACTTACAACGTTTGAATTACTCCACTGTTAATCTAAAAGTCCAACTCACTGTCCATTGCACCACAGAGAAATATATCCATGAATGATATGGGTCTATATTTATTTTAATGGGAGGCTTTTTTTTTCCCCCAAATTGGACTCTCATATTCTTTTTTTTTTTTTTTTTAAAGGCTTCCTCAAGCCTCCAGGTATCGATGACAGCGTTGTTCTCCTGAGTATCTGTCCATGGTCACAAAAGGCCAAATGTAAAATGTCTCAAAAACGATACCGTGATGATTTTTTTCTGTGGCGTGATATTATAGCGTTGAATATGAGGATTGCGACTCCAAGTGGAGTCTCATCATAATAACACCTACAACGTACATGCACATTTTGACGACCTTAACATGAATTTTTATCCAATTTTTCAATGGAATAATCAAATGCTGTGGGACAGAAACGCTGCAATGAGGTAAATCCACGAACAAGATGCTCTCATACTCGCACACAGTGAGGCCAACGTTCTAACCAGATGATCCACCGTGTCACCATCATCAGACTATTTTCATTTTCCTTTGTAAAAAAATGTATTTTTTTTGTTGTCCCTCTTTTTTTTCTGTTATGGAAAAGAATAGTACTTGTCTTTAATCCTCTGTTAACCAAGCAGGGTTCCAGGTTATCTGAAATTATGACCATCTTTTTTCAATGTTTTAAATTGTGTGCTCCCTCACACAAACAAACAACCTGTTCAGCTAAGTCTTGTGTTGTATGGCACTGAAATGCTCCCATGATTGGAGGTCTGAAGTGAATCTGTGAGTCAGTAGCCATGCTAATCTCCGATATTCTCTCTTCAACAGTGTCACAGAACAGTTGAAGGGCTGAAAGCATTTGTATAAGATTTTTGTTTTCAGGACACAAGATTTCAACATCACCGAGGCATTTTTTTAACCCTTCAATGTCTGGCCTTTTGGCCCTTGCAATGTTCCAAGCCACTTGATATGATGGAAGCATTCGTCTCTGGATTTTTTTTAACCGCATCTGCTTTTTGTCATGGTCCTGCCTTCCAGCCCTGGCTGGGCGTGTCCCAGCACACCGGCGCCTCATCCTGGATGATTAACCCCGGTATTTATCGGACCCAGTGGACGACTGGTCTTCGCCAGATCGTTACCTCGCATGCCTCGTTCCCGTACTTCTTTACTCCTGACGCCAACCTCCCATGTCTCCCGACTGACCCTGTAAACCTGCCGTTACTGATCCTGTTGCTTGTTTGGACTGACTCCCCGGTTACTGACGCTGGAACTAATAAAGGCTCACTCCTCACCGCTTGCCTGTCACCTGAGTCGTGCATTTGGGTCCCCCCTCGAGTCTCGTTCTTGACACTTTTCTGTCTTATTTATCAAAGTGAAACAGCTGAGCTGTGTGGCAGGAAAAATCCAGGCACTCTTCCCCAATCTCCATTGTGCTTTTTTTTCCCCTTCTCTCCCTAACCGCTGCACACGCTGGGCAGTCCCGTCTCGCTGAGCCATCGACCCACATGCACACACACACACACACACACACTGATCTTGTTGTAAAAAAAACGTAATAAACTCAAGCAAAACATGCAAATACTGGATTAAACGCAAGCAACACTGACTCGCAACTACTGTGGTGAACGCAAGCAAAGTGCGCGCATCCGAAGTACAGTAAATGAACCCAGAAGAGACAGCATGAACATTTTTTTTAACAGGGATGATAAGAAAAGCGGAGAGAGACGAAGACAATGAGACAAAAGCAAGTCACCCGAAAGCTAAGACGAGAAAATATGACGAAGAATATGTAGCGCTTGGCTTCACTGTGATGACGAGGAAAGAAAAAAAAATGTTGGCAGTGGACAGCATGAAGCCAAATAAATTCATGCGCCACTTAACGAGGTTCCACCCCAGTCATGCTGATAAAACGATGGATTATTTTCAGCGAAAACGTCTCGAATATTGCCAACAATCATCCCGCCTTGTGAAAGCAACTTCAGTAAACGAGGGAGAACTGTTAGCATCATAGAAGGTAGCGTACCAAATTGCTCAGTGCATCGTAGCAGATATATTATTGTTTTAAAGTGTTTTATATTTTGTGCTCCTGAGTTAATGTTGCTGAACTGAATTTGAAGTTATTATTATTTATTGATTTTATTTTTCACAATCAAATGGTGCAATAAGTCGGTCAAAAATGTTTATTTCAGGCAAATTGATGTGCTGAAAATATTTTCTGTTTTAGACTGCCGATGTTCATAAAGTTGTTCTCTGTTGTAAATTGAACCATGTTTCCCATTCATTTTTTGTTTTCTTTAATGTTAATGAGGATACAATGTCATGCAGAGCTTTACTTATAATAATTTTATCGACAAATGATAATATTTATCGTCACGGTGGAGAGGTGCAGCCCTATGGGGGCACAAACCAGTGCAATCTGTAGGCCGGTCCCAAGCCTGGATAAATGCAGAGGGTTGCGTCAGGAAGGGCATCCGGCGTAAAAACTGTGCCAAACAAATATGAGCGTTCATCTAAAGAATCCCATACCGGATCGGTCGTGGCCCGGGTTAACAACGCCCGCCCCCGGCACTGCTAACCTGCAGGGCGTCGGTGGTGGAATTCAGCTACTGTGGGTCGAAGACAAAGAAGAGGAGGAAAACCGGATCCAGCGCAGAAGAAGAAAAAGAGGAATGCACAGAGCCTACAACTGCCTACAACTGAGTGTAGGGACTTTGAATGTTGGGACTATGACAGGAAAAGCACAGGAGTTGGTTGACATGATGATTAGGAGAAAGGTTGATATTCTGTGCATCCAAGAGAGCAGGTGGAAAGGTAGTAAGGCTAGAAGTTTGGGAGCAGGGTTTAAATTATTCTACCACGGAGTAGATGGGAAGAGAGAAATGGAGTAGGGGTTATTTTAAAGGAAGAGCTGGCTAAGAATGTCTTGGAGGTGAAAAGAGTATCAGATCGAGTGATGCGACTAAAATTTGAAATTGAGGGTGTTATGTATAATTGGGTTAGCGGCTATGCACCACAGGAAGGATGTGACCTAGAGTTGAAAGAGAAATTCTGGAAGGAACTAGATGAAGTAGTTCTGAGCATCCCAGACAGCGAGAGAGTTGTGATTGGTGCAGATTGTAATGGACATATTGGTAAAGGAAACAGGGGCGATGAAGAAGTGATGGGTAAGTACGGCATCCATGAAAGGAACTTTGAAGGGCAGATGGTGGTGGACTTTGCAAAAAGGATGGAGATGGCTGTAGTGAACACTTATTTCCAGAAGAGGGAGGAACATATAGTGACCTACAAGAGTGGAGGTAGAACCACGCAGGTAGATTATATTTTGTGCAGACGATGTAATCTGAAGGAGGTTACTGACTGTAAAGTAGTGGTAGGGGAGAGTGTAGCTCGACAGTATAGGATGGTAGTATGTAGGATGATTCTGGTGGTGGGTAGGAAGATTAAGAAGACAAAGGTAGAGCAGAGAACCATGTGGTGGAAGCTGAAAAAGGAAGAATGTTGTGCGGCCTTCCGGAAAGAGGTGAGACAGGCTCTCGATGGACAACCGAAGCTCCCGGAAGACTGGACGACGACAGCCAAGGTGATCAGAGAGACAGGCAGGAGAGTACTTGGTGTGTCATCTGGTAGGAAAGGGGAGAAGGAGACTTGGTGGTGGAACCCCAAAATACAGGGAGTCATACAAGGAAAGAGATTAGCGAAGAAGAAGTGGGATACTGAGAGGACTGAGGAGAGGCGAAAGGAGTACATCGAGATGCGACGTAGGGCAAAGGTAGAGGTGGCAAAGGCTAAACAAGAGGCATATGAAGACATGTACACCAGGTTGGACACGAAAGAAGGAGAAAAGGATCTCTACAGGTTGGCCAGACAGAGGGATAGAGATGGGAAGGATGTGCAGAAGGTTAGGGTGATTAAGGATAGAGATGGAAATGTGTTGACTGGTGCCGGTAGTGTGCTAAATAGATGGAAAGAATACTTTGAGAAGTTGATGAATGAAGAAAATGAGAGCGAAGGAAGAGTTGAAGAGGCAAGAGTGAAGGACCAGGAAGTGGAAATGATTACTAAGGGGGAAGTCAGAAAGGCACTACAAAGGATGAAAAATGAGAAGGCAGTTGGTCCTGATGACATACCGGTAGAGGTATGGAAGCAATTTGGAGAGATTGCTGTGGAGTTTTTGACCAACTTATTCACAGAATACTAGCGGGCGAAAAGATGCCTGAAGAATGGAGGAAAAGTGTTCTAGTTCCCATTTTTAAGAACAAAGGGGATGTTCAGAGCTGTGGGAACTATAGAGGAATAAAGTTGATGAGCCACACAATGAAGTTATGGGAAAGAGTAGTGGAGGCCAGACTCAGGACCGAAGTAAGTATCTGCGAGCAACAGTACGGTTTCATGCCTAGAAAGAGTACCACAGATGCATTATTTGCCTTGAGGATGCTTGTGGAAAAGTACAGAGAAGGTCAGAAGGAGCTACATTGTGTCTTTGTGGATCTAGAGAAAGCCTATGACAGAGTACCAAGAGAGGAACTGTGGTACTGCATGCGTAAGTCTGGTGTGGCAGAGAAGTATGTTAAAATAGTACAGGACATGTATGATGGCAGCAGAACAATGGTGAGGTGTGCCTTAGGTGTGACAGAGGAATTTAAGGTGGAGGTGGGACTGCATCAGGGATCAGCTCTGAGCCCCTTCCTGTTTGCAGTGGTAATGGATAGGCTGACAGATGAGGTTAGACTGGAATCCCCTTGGACCATGATGTTCGCAGATGATATTGTCATATGCAGTGAAAGCAGGGAGCATGCAGAGGAACAATTGGAAAGATGGAGACATGCACTGGAAAGGAGAGGAATGAAGATTAGCCGAAGTAAAACAGAATATATGTGCGTGAATGAGAAAAGTGGAGGGGGAAGAGTGAGGCTACAGGGAGAAGAGATAGCGAGGGTGGACGACTTCAAATACTTGGGGTCAACAATACAGAGCAATGGAGAGTGTGGTCAGGAAGTGAAGAAACGGGTCCAAGCAGCTTGGAACAGCTGGCGAAAGGTGTCTGGTGTGTTATGTGACAGAAGAGTCTCTGCTAGGATGAAGGGCAAAGTTTACAAAACAGTGGTGAGTGTCATGATCCTGCCGCTTCAGCATGAGCTGTGCGGGTGCCCGCGCGGCTGCGTTGATTGGGAGGCGCACACCTGCTCCTCATGCGGGCTGATCATCCCCTGTATAGATAGGACCCGGTGACGACTGGAGTTCGATGAGCTTTATGTCCCGTTCCAGCACTCTCGTATTCCTGATTGTACCTGTGTGTACCGACCTCCGTCCGTTCTCCGACCAACCCCGTAAGCCTGACTCCTTCGATACCTCTGCCTGCGTTGATTGTTCTCCCGTGTACCGACTCCTGCCTGTCCGCTCATCTGCTCTCTCCGCATCTGCACCGGACTGCCTGCTCGATCCCCGACCCCTGCATACAATAAACGTGTCTCTTCTTGAACTACCTTGCGTCTTCCGAGTTCCCGCATTTGGGTCCTACTCTCGTTCCGATGGGACGTGACAGTGAGGCCGGCCATGATGTACGAATTAGAGACGGTGGCACTGAAGAAACAACAGGAAGCAGAACTGGAGGTGGCAGAAATGAAGATGTTGAGGTTCTCGCTCAGAGTGAGCAGGTTTGGATAGGATTAGAAATGAGCTCATTAGAGGGACAGCCAAAGTTGGATGTTTTGGAGACAAGATTCGAGAGAGCAGACTTCGATGGTTTGGACATGTTCAGAGGCGAGAGAGTGAGTATATTGGTGGAAGGGTGCTGAGGATGGAGCTCCCAGGCAAAAGAGCGAGAGGAAGACCAAAGAGAAGGTTTATGGATGTGGTGAGGGAAGACATGAGGGCAGTTGGGGTTAGAGAGGAAGATGCAGGAGATAGGCTAAGATGGCAAAAGATGACACGCTGTGGCGACCCCTAACGGGACAAGCCGAAAGGAAAAGAAGAAGAAGACAAAAATTCTAATCCAATGAGTCCTGTGAAACCTAAAAAAAAAATTTAAAGCGGCTTTAGTTTCCATCATCATGCTCTCTAAATCCTACATTGGTGGCAAAAGCCTCCCTCCGGAGCTTCACGGTGAAGGTGTCGGCGCGGCAGCCTGACGTTATGGGAGAGGAAGGAGTAAAAGAGGAGAAAAACGTCGACGACCGTCGCTGGGCAACGTGGCAGGTTCCCTGAGCGGGCTGTTTGGCAGTGTGGGATCAGTTTCACTTAGTAAGGGAACGTTCCGTGTCTGCACAGTGGAAAAGAATTGAGGCTTTTTCGGACCATATTTACTGTCCTGTTCATTCTTATAAAGCCTGGACATTTTTCATGTTTATGTAAATTATGAATGAAATGTAAAAACTTTTTTTCTCTTTTTAAATGTTTGTAATGTAAAGTCTTGTTAAGACAATAAAAGTGTATAAAAGAAAGAAAATCTGTTCTTATCTCAATCTCCTCCTTTGCAAACCTCGACTGGCACACCCCAGAGAGCACAAATTCCTCGTTTAGGACACCCCTTGCCGGTGTGTCCGGAATTGCAGGTGGCCGGCTGTCGCCCGCAGGTCTACGGCAGAACTGCACTCCCAGAAGAGATGCCTCACCGACTCAGGGGCGTCACAACCTGGTCGGGGGCATGTTGAGTGCGCTGACATACCCCAGAAGTGCATCACGGTCCTGACTGATATCATCTTATCACTTAAAGCCTAGACAGTTGTCATTTTTCATCTAAATTCATACATCCATTTTTTTTTACGCTTATCCTCACGAGGGTCACAGGGAGTGCTGGAGCCTATCCCAGCTGCCAACGGGCATGAGGGGGGTACACCCGGAACTGCTTGCCAGCTAATCGCAGGGCACATCGAGACAAACAGCTGCACTCACAATCACACGTAGGGGCAATTTAGAGTGTCCAATTAATGTAATGACAATTTTTTTCTTTCTTTTGCCACTTATCCTCACGAGGGTTTCAGGGAGCGCTGGAGCGAGGCAGCTGAGCCACCGTGCCACCGCATTACATCTATACAATGTAAAATTTGGCATTCTCATCATTTCATTTATTTTCACATCTAAAATGAAATGCAACGTTTCCTAAATACGTATTGGAAGATCAATATTCCTCTTGATAATCTATACATCTTTTAATACTGAACTACGTGTACATTTATTGTTTACATCCCTCCAGCTTCTGAAATTTCTTTCAAAAATGGTGCTTGTAAGTTTACTCGAGTTGAGCATATTTGAAAGATTTTGTTCAAAATGGGTCTGTAGTGAAAAAAGCTCAAGCCAAAAATGATGCACAAAATCATCGTTTGAATGTCTGCGCGCAGGGATATATGTATTTCTTTTTCTTTCAGATTTCGTTTTCAACACGAGCGCATTGACAGCACAAGAGGCTGCGGCTTGTTGCAAGATCGCAAGAGCACGTAGTCATGTGGAACGTTTCTGACAAATATTTGTATTCCTTCAAAATATCCTTTAATTTCCTCATATAATGGCTTTTTCTTCTTTGTCTTCTCCGTATTGTCACCCCCCCCTTCCTTTCAGAGAGCGTGTACAACGCGTTGCACGGTTACGAGTTGATGATGCAAGTGGACCGCGAGGTGGTGAACACGCAGACTTTCCCCACGAAGTCGTCCGACGTCCCCGCCGCACGGCGCTGCTCACCAACACGCCAACCTCACGGCAGTGCGCGGGCGTCCCCAACACCGGGCGTCGTCGGGCTCGCACGCCCGCGCCGACTTTGTCATCGGCGGCCATCTGAACAAGAGGAGCGACGGCTGGATTTTATCCACAGAAACTTCCTGACGTCAACAAAAAAATGACACGAGGCAGAACTCACGGAAATATTTTTTTATATGTTTGTATATGGTGGCATGTAAATATTTTTTTTATGTTTTGCGTCAAAAGAAAAAAAGGTTTTGCGCAGCGATTATTGCAATTTGAAAGAAAAAAGTGTCAGTAGTTTTCACGTTTTGGCTGAGCAGAGCGTCAACGTCGGCCGTGTAATACGTCACAATCTCGCTGGTGTCTTTTTCTGTTTCTTGTTGATCTAATATTTGAGCGACACCTGTTGGCGCCACAGAGATGGTCCGTAGTACTGGAGTTGTGACATGAGCTCAACTAAATATTTGTGCGGGGGGGAATTCAAATTCACATTTGATATTTGTTTCTCAAAGCAACAGTTCACGTTTTTGCAGCAACGAGTTATCCAACGTACCACAAACTCTGTAGTTCACATATTAGCCATTATTGTGCACTGTACTTTTTTGCACATACTGTACGTAAAGTATAAATAGGTCGAATTTTAAATACTACATCATTCTTAATCCGATAGTTTTCTCGTCTTTTTTTGTGGCGTGTTGACGTAAGCGTGCATTTGAGCGCGGATGACGACCACTCCCAGACTTTCAACCCCGCCCCCTCGCTTCCCGTCGATTCGTCGAAGTCCCAAGCGAGGCTCGATTTGAATTTGATCTTTTGCTCTTCCCTTCTGATTGGAGGATTCTCAACTCTTCTTAGTTGCTTGAAGCAAATTGAGTCGAATTCGGGACCTTTTCTCACATCCTGGTTTATTGACGGAGGAGCCTAATTCACAAGCAAAAGTTGCCTGTTGAGCAGCCGTGCCGGCATTTTGGTGGAACCTGACGTCCAATTTAGACCTTCCTCCGCAGGAACACCAGCTCGGTCTTCTGCCCGGCCAAGGAGCACCACAACCTGCTGCAGCGTCGTTACGGAGATATTTCAACCGGTAGGCAGGAACGCCGTCGCCCTCATATGAGTTTCTTTTTTTCTCCATTTAGCTTTTGGAAAGGTTTCAATGCTTTTAATTTTTTTTTACAGGGGGGGGGGGCATACAAATCCGCCATTTATGGTTTCATTTCAAATTAGAAGTCATCCGAATACAATCAAACGTTATCACCGACACAACCTTGAGAAAGTCAGTGGAATCGTTTCACTAAGATTACATTCTCAACAGGGAAATTTAGCCAATTGCATTTCCACAATTCCCAACACTGGTCAGTTGTTGTCAAATCATGCTCGTTTATTTTTTTTTATATATATCGCATTTTGTACATACAATTTCAGTGATGAAAGTCCTCCGGATTTTTAAATTTTCATGAAAATAGCTCCGGAAAATTGCCTAAAATTAATCCGGATATTAGTTGACAACGTTGGACGAACATGCGTTTGAGTTCGTTGTTTTGCTTTCACGAGCGAAGCCATGTTGAGGCACGAACACGAGTAAGAGTAACGCCCCTCCCCTCGCATTCTCTCAAGACGTCGCTTATTTTGTGTGGTCTTGACATTCATTTACGTGTTTATTTCATAAAAGTTGTTAACCAAACAAGCCTGCTCCAACCGGTATTCATCCGGAAACAGGAAAGCGCACGTTCAGAACTGCTTCACGTTGTGGTGTTTACATAATTCACCCGCGGGACCTCGAGTTGGGGTGCGGGGTTCCGCACGGACTGTTTTTGTTGTTGCGCTTCCGGAGGAAAGGTTAACAGAGTTCCCGCCGTTATGCGAGTTTTGGTGATGTCGAACAATAAAGCAAGTTCTGTTTCTGTGTCCGACACTCCGCCTCCGACTCCTTTTCTCCGGCGCTACACTGGTGACCCCGACGTCAGTCCCGGCGTTTTCGAGACTGAAACGAACATGGCAACCGCCATCCTCAAATTGCCGGAGTTTTGGGAGACGTCCGCGGCAGCGTGGTTCGCACAGACTGAGGCTCAGTTCGCCCTCCGCGGGATCTCAGATGATTCCACGCGTTACTACCACGTGTCTCAGCACTCGGGAGCTCAACGGCGGCCAGAGCAGTGAACTTCATCACCTCTCCCCCGGCCCGAGATAAGTATGCTGGGATCAAGGCTCACCTTCTCAAGGTTTTTGAACTTTCACGGCCGGAACGTGCCCGACGTCTGTTGGCTATTAATGGACTGGGGGACAGCAAACCTTCCGAACTCATGGAAATGATGCAACCTGCTGGGCACGGAAGAGCCCAATTTCATTTTCATGGAACTGTTTCTCAGGCAAATGCCACCGCATGTTCAGACGGCGCTCGCGAACAGTACTATCACTGAGCCCCGGGCCCTGGCCCGCGAGGAGGCCGACCGTTTCTTCCTGGCAACCCAGCGCTTCTCACCTTGAGACGCTGGCCGGCGACGCGCAGTTAGTTACTCACCTTCGGGCGCGGGGGTGGCATCCAGCAGGGGCCCCTTCAGCACCGACGGCCGTGCTGGCACAGGCTTGTGCTACTTCCATGCCCGTTTCGGTGCGAAAGCGAAGAGGTGCCGCGCCCCTTGCAACTACGACGCGTCGGGAAACGCCAAAGCCCACGCTTCGCAGCGGCGGCCGTGAGCGTGGGCGCGAAGAGCCGGCTGCTGTTCGTCAAGGACAACCTTTCCGGGCGCAAATTCCTTTGTGACACCGGCGCCCAGAGGAGCGTCCTGACGGCCACTGCGGAGGACGCCGCTGGCGGGACTCATGGGCCACCCCTACTTTCCGCTAATGGCTCCCCTATCCGCTCTTATGGCATGAGGACTGTGGACTTGTGTTTCGGGAGTCAGCGCTTCACATGGGACTTGTCACTGCGGATGTCTCATTCCCTCTCCTCGGCGCTGATTTTTTTGTGCCCACGGGCTGCTGGTGGATGTTAAGAGGGGCCGTCTGGTGGATGCACTGACTTTTTCCACGGTCGCCTGCGTCCGCAATGAGGCGACTTATGGTGGTCTCTCCAGTTCGCTATCGGACGGCACCAAGGACCAACTCCTCCTTGGTGAGTTCCCTGCCTTGACACGGCCCACTTTCTCCTCTACCACGACTAAACATGGGGTCGAGCACCACATTGAGACCAAGGGCCCCCCGATCCACGCGAGGGCCGACGGCTTGATCCCGAGAAGCTAGCAGTCGCTAAGTCCGAGTTTGCCAACATGGAGCGTCTGGGCATCGTCCGCCGCTCGGATAGCCCGTGGGCCTCGCCACTACACATCGTCCCTAAACCGAGTGGTGGGGTGGCGACCGTGTGGTGACTACCGCCGCCTTAACGACGCCACGACGCCCGACCGCTACCCTGTTCCACACATTCAGGACTTCTCAGCCCACCTGGCAGGCAAAATCTTGTTCTCCAAGGTCGACCTGGTGCGCGGGTATCACCAGGTTCCCGTGCACCCCTCAGACGTTCCCAAGACAGCTGTAATCACTCCGTTTGGACTGTTCGAGTTTCTGAGGATGCCGTTGGTCTTAAAAAACGCGGCACAATCTTTCCAGCGTTTAATGGATTCTGTGCTCAGGACTTGCCATTTGTGTTCGTCTATTTGGATGACATCCCGTCGCCAGCTCCTCGGAGGATGAAAATCTGATGCCACCTCCGCGACTCTTCGCAAGACTTGAGCAGCATGGCCTGATCATCAACCCGGCAAAGTGTGTTTTCGGGGTGCCTCTATCCAGTTCCTCGGGCACCTCATTAGACAAGAACGGCGCCGCCCCCCTTCCGGCAAAGGTGGAGGCCGTCTCCGCTTTTCCCCGACCTCGCTCGGCTCGGGGCCTCCGGGAGTTCCTGGGGGATGGTGACTTTCTACCACCGGTTCATCCGCGGGCGGCCCACATCATGCGCCCGCTCTATGAGGCTCTTAAAGACAAGGGCCCCAACCGGGACGTTGAAATGGACGGAAGAGGATGAAAGCCTTCGAGGCTACGAAGGCCGCACTGAGTCGTGCCGCTATGCTGGCTCACCCGACCACGGGGCCCTGTCGCTCCACTACCGATGCATCGGAAGCTATGTTCTTCACTACCGATCAGTGCCTTTCGGACTACGCTCTTCCTCAAACCGATCTTTTCCTCAGTCTACTTCATGACACTTCCTCTCCATGGGGGAGCCGTATTAGAACAGTGGGTCGGCGGCGCCTGGCAACCGCTTGCCTTTTTCAGCCGTCAGTGGTCCCCAGGGAGCGCAAAAATACAGCACGTTCGATAGAGAGCTCCTCGGCCTCGGCGGGCGATCCGCCACTTCGCTCTCTATTGGAAGGCCGTGAGTTCACGGCATATGTGGACCATAACCCCTCACTTTCGCCATGTCCAAGGTGGCGGAGCCGTGGTCCGCCCGCCAGCAACGCCAACTGTCGTTCATCGTTGAGTACACTACGGACATCAAAAAACAACGCCGGCAAATCCAATGTGGTCGCGGACTGCCTCTCCAGGCCGGATCGTCCGACACTGAAAGGTGCAGAGGAGGTCTCAGGAGGGGGAGAGAAGCAGAGCAGGAGAGGCCTCAGGACCAGCGATAGGGTGGGGGCCAGGCCCTCAAGACTTCTGAAACGGGTTGGGGGAGCCTGGAGGAAGTCGAGGTTGGTGACTCGGGCGTAGGTTGCTGTGCGACCTCTCGGCTGACCAGCCTCGGCCGCTGGTCCCTGCAAACTGGCGAAGAGCTGTTTTCGAGGCGGTCCACACAACCTCTCCCACCCCGGAAGGAAAACGTCCGTGAGGAGGTGGCCCAGAAGTTCGTGTGGCGCGGGGTCTCAAGAAAGATGTGCAGGCCTGGGTCGACTCGTGCGTGGCCTGTCAGCGGGCTAAGGTGCATCGCCACACAAAAGCCCCCTTGGAGCCCTTTGCTGTCCCCGAGAGGAGGTTTGACCACGTCAACGTTGACTTGGTAGGTCCACTTCCTCCCCTCGCACGGATTCACCTACTTGCTCACCATGGTGGACAGGACGACCCGCTGGCCCGAAGCCGTTCCCCTCTCCTCGACACGTCGTCAGACGTGGCCCGCGCGTTCATCGGCACGGGGTTGCACGCTTCGGGACAACCGTGCGACCTTTCTTAAGATCGTGGCCCTCAGTTTACCTCTGAACTCTGGAACGCAGTCGCTGAGATTTGGGGGTCAAGCTGCACCGCAACTACCGCCTATCACCCCCCAGGCGAACGGTCTTTGCGAGCGGTTCCACCGCTCCATGAAAGCAGGCCCTGCGTGCCGGCTTGACGAACGGCAACTGGTTGGATAAGCTCCCGTGGGTCATGCTCGGCCTCAGGTGCGCCCCCAAGGAGGACCTGTTGTCCTCATCCGCCGAACTCGTCTACGGCCAGCCACTGCGGGTCCCCGGCGAATTCATCCCGGACGCCACAGCGCCCTGGTCCGCAGCCAGGCAACGGTCCTCCCTGCTGGAGGCCGCAAAAGGGTTTGCGCCGGTTCCCACGTCGCAACATGGCCCCCAGCTGCCCGCTGCCCCGTCACCTGCGCTCTGCGGATTTTGTGTTTGTTCGTCATGACGCCCACCGTGGACCTCTCCGCCCCCCATACGACGGGACGTTCAGGGTCCTGGAGCATGGGGATAAGAGCCTGCTTGTGGACATTGGCGGCAGACCCGAGACTGTTTCCGTGGACAGGGTCAACCCGCGCACCTGGACATTGCCCAGCCTTTGGGGTTGGCCCTCCCCCCGCGCCGGGGTCGTCCCCCTTTTATCCTGTGCCCCTGCGCCCGCCGGGGTACCCTTGACCCCGCCTGAGCCCTTGTCCCGTGACTCAATGGACAGTGCGGCCAGGCCCCCATCGGCCCCTACAGTGCAACTCGCCGGGGGTGGGTCATCATCCCTCCACGGCACAAGGATTTGGACTATGGGTGAATTCTGGGGGGGCTTGTGTGGTGTTTTACATAATTCACCCGCGGGACCTCGAGTTGGGGGTGCGGGGGGTTCCGCACGGACTGTTTTTGTTGTTGCGCTTCCGGAGCAAAGGTGAACAGAGTTCCCGCCGTTATGCGAGTAGTTTGGTGATGTCGAACAATGATAAAGCAAGTTCTGTTTCTGTGTCCGACACTCCGCTCCGACTCCTTTTCTCCGGCGCTACAGCCCGATGTGTGGACCACCCACCCTCGTGACGGGACACCCGGGTGTGCTGTTGGTTGTTCTCGTGACCGTGACGGACAACCATCACTTGATTTAGTGTGAACAGTGGTGTGACTTCATGCACCCACACCCCCCCCCACACCCCCCCCCGTTCCCCCAAGTGGGCTCGCCCCCCCCCGAATCTCCCCCCCCCGGGCCTTTCGACTATACTTTACATCCCCCCCCCTGAGACCCATGGGATAGATATTTAAGAACTGGAGTGGTTTAACCCAGGGGAGGCCTCCAACCATTGCACTTGCGGTTGTGCTGACCCCTGCGAAGTCCCCAAATGTTCCCGGTTCGACTCCGTTGGGATGCGCTGTTCTTTGTACAAAGAGAGATACGGCCAGTGTAGAAAGGGACGTTTCCTTTTGCGCTCGCAGGTCCTAATCCTGTGACGAGAGTTTACTCCTTATTGGTTGCTCTCCCTACTCTCTTGCAATCTCATCCCTTTTTACACTTCTTACCATCGCCTCAAGCGGAAGGCGGAATCTAGGACGGCGGTTACGTGCACTTGGGAGGTAGAAGAGAAAGGAACGAGAAGGTCTCCGCTTTCTGGACCGTTCACAGGGAATCTCCTATACACCGTTTTGAGTATACACACCCCCTTCACGTAGTTCCAGTATTTGAAATTTCCCTCGAGCAATTAATACTCCCTCCCCCCTGTTTCTCTTGGGGGAAAGAATACTTAGGCGAAGATCCCTTCCTGGCCTGTCTCTCTTCTCTTTGCCCCTTTTCTCGCTCTCCTAGGGTTCTTAGAAGTACCAGGACAATTAATGAACTGGGGCCTGAGATTAACTAAGGAGAGTATTATGGGGCCGCGAACTGATTATTGGGATTTTTTAAGCCGAGCGGCCGGCAATCTGTGCTACGCGAACAGCCAGAGCAGAGTAACAGTATACGCAAAAAGAATGAGGGACATATTTCATATCCTCTTATTCCTATTGCTGGTGAAGCTGGGATCGCGTGCGCCCTGGCAAAAAGGAATGGAGAGTAACAGCTTGGGGGGGCCGCGCTTTCGCAGGCGGGAGGCAAAAGAAAGGATTCAGTATAAGCCAGTGGGGAGAACAACATAGACAACAGCTACATTGAGTAAGATTCTTGACGCGCTAGTCCTCACGCGACCACTTTCCCCCCACGAGTCCAGACAGGCGGTTTTTTTCGGTACCGTCTCCCCTCTTTTCTATATCTTTTTTCTTTGTTCCTTGCTGCTATCGGTTCACTTGACTCCCAACTACGTACCGGTCTACCGCTATTTACTATATTGTCCTCTCCTGCTTTTTTACCCACCCCGAACCTTGCGGAAAAAGAAACGAACGGGTGTTCAGCCCCAACCCGTTGATTCGGTTGTAAACGGCGAGGACAGAGAAGGAAGGAGGAAGAAAAGAAGAGGAACAAAAGGGAAAGGGGGGCATAGCGTCAGCACCCTCGAAGCCACTTGTCCTGCAGGCCTCCCCTGAGCTCAGTTAAGGGTCATTATGCAATAAAACAGGGTGGAGAAAAATGCACCCATGCCAGACTTCAGGTGAAAACTACTGCCTGACCAAAAAACATAACATATATGGCCTTAGTTTATTAAAAAAAGGAAATGATTCCAAGACTTTTGGCTGATGAAATTAAATTTGAACTTCTGGCGAATGTAGCACAGTATTTCAGAAAAATAGCATTCATCCACCATCTTTACTGCTTAGTGCGAGAAAGGTAGAGCGTGGGGAACTTCCCTTTCACCAGCTACTTCATTATCTCTTCCGGAGCAATCCCGAGGTGTCAGGCCAGCCGAATGATGTAGTCTCCACCAGCGTGTCCTTGGTCATATCTGAGAGTACTGACTTGGTGACGACAAACATCCAGAACACATCACCCGAGGATGCCGAGTCCAGAATCACAAATGCCAGACTAGCCACCCCATTCTGGACTCTTCAATGCAAAGGAGGAGCAGCTTTACTCTGAGCCCCTTCCGGAATGACCAAGCTTCTCAACCCTATTACTAAAAGCGTAGTAGCGCTCGTGGACAGCCTAGCAGAGGAACACAACCAAATCATTTGGGTAGGGGACGCTGGATCCGGGACTTGTCTGTCCGTCCCATTTTTGACCTAACAGCTACGTGAACACTACATAAGGTGAAGTAAAGTGACTAGAAGTGGTAAAAGTGTACAAGCTTCCCCTTTTAATTTAGCTCCTACTATATTCCACACAATGGACTGATGACACAATGATTCGGAGACAATATCTGGCAGACGCGGGCACATAGATTACGTTCCGGTCGACTGTGTGGCCTTCATTCCTGAATTTTACTACTTGCGATAAGTTTTCCATGTCTGCTCTTGGGGCAGTATCTGAACCTGCCATCACCAGGAGAGTAGGTGCTACGGGTCCTGTGCCTTCCTCAGGACTGAGGACACTATGTGTGCTTAGCTGTTTGGATGGTGCACTGAGTTCTACTCACAGCCGGTTAACATCTTGATTGTGTTATTTGGGAACTGTGGTTTTTAGTTTTGTTACAGGAATCACTACGCTTTATTAGTCAAGTAAGTAAGCAGCGACCAGAAATCAGGCGTGGCTCATCCATCCAAATATCTATACCATGCCACTTGTTCATTCTATGCAAAGCAACAGCGCACTAAAGCAATGTTAGCGACGTAGAGCAAAGCACATGGACCAGTGCTGCTTCCATAGTATGCCTTTGGGTCGCTCGGTATAGTATTTGCATCTTTTGTTTAATTAATATTGAGTTGAAGTAAAGCAAGCTAAACTGGAAGTTTTACCAAAACCACACCCATGCTAGCCTTCTACAGATGCTTTGTGGATGTCTCTGTTTTTTTTATTTTTTTTAAAATACATGTAGTTTGAGTAACTGAAGCGTCACTTTTACTCCATTTGGTGCCGGTCCTAGATATGAGAACTGGCGTGTGGCCGTTCGTCAGCCTCGGAAAAGTATAGTATGTGTGCCATTTAGTTTCATGAAACCCGGACTTGATCATTTCATAGAACAGTGGCCTTCCAGTTATGTTCTCGAATATCCCAACTGTGGAAGGATTCTGATGTCATTGAAACTGTGTTCACTCTCCGTATCCGAGGCGTACTCATTTGTCCTTGTGGTGATAAACCAGTGAATTAGCAATCAAACACACCAGTATATATTCAATTAAACTAAATGATGATGCAGTTGGTAATTCATGACTTTGTACTATTCCTTTAAAAAGAAATTAAATGCGATTCGTGATGCAGTCTGAATTACATTAATAAGTGACTGATAACATGTAATTAACAATGTGGGTGTGATCTCCCTTCTTTTGTCTTTATACTGTCGCAGCAAGTATAGTAAAAAGAAAGCGGAACTGTGGATCAGGTGCTTCCTTCCTCCTACATTCTGTAGTCTTGTTCCTTTTTCATCCAGCACACAGGGTCATCCCAGTCTTGTTTTGATTGTGAAAAGCACTCAAAAGTGAGTTTGGAATCTAAAAAGCAGTTAGTTCATGCCATAAACAATGGGCAGTTTGAGGGATACCCCAATTCGCTCAAATGGATTCCAACAAAGAATTTCCAATTGCTGGCATGTTTTTTTTTTTTTTGGCTTGCTTTTTTCCACTGCAAAATAAATTTTTTTGTTTGTTTGCTCCTGTGCTCTACCTGTACAGGAAAAGGAGCGGGACAAAAAGGAAAAAGAGGCAAAGGAGAAAGAGAAGAAGTTGATCAACGGGCATCACTTCGCCACCATGGGTTCTGGCCAGGTGCCACCTTTATCTCACTGCTCCCAGTGCAATAAAACCCTCAATAAGGAGATCTTTCAGTGCACATGTAAGTAACATTACATGTCCTTGTTGTGTGCTTCCCCTCCAAAACACTTGCTTCATAGTTACAAATGTGGTCCCTTTCGATTGATGCTGTCAAAAGAAGAGTTTTTTTAATAAAATTATTATTATTATTATTGTCATCGTTGGTCCCCTGCATCATACTTAGAACTGTTCATGAATTCGATGAACTATTATAGGACGAGATCATGAAAGGCCCACTGAATGTTTTTTTATTTATTTTTTTTTTGGTAATCTTCGTGTGATAGTAAAATTTTATCCAATTTTCTTAGCCGCTTATCCTCACAAGGATCGCGGGAGTTCTGAAGCCTATCCCAGCTATTTTTGGCGGAGGAGGAGAACGGGGAGAACATCCAAACCCCACACAGATGGAGCAAGGATTTGGATCCCAGTGCTCAGAACTTTGAGGCAGGCGCTAACCAGTCATTCCACCGTGCCGCCAAAAGTTAATGTTTTCTAATGTTAATAGTATTTTACGTACTACCTAGTGATTTCTTTAATTCTACACTATGATTTTGTTTTAAATATTTCTTTGAAGTTTTAATATCTTTTCATCGAGCGTTTTTTTGCATTACACTAAATTGTCCATTGATATGAATGTGAGTGTGGATGGTTGTTTGGCTGGAAACCTGTTCAGGGTGTATCACATCTCCCTCATGTGTACTTCTCATAATAGACACGTCATTAGTACCATATTAACTTTTAGTATCCAAAAATACAAACACAAAATCACAAGTCTGTTTTTTGAGACTAAAGGGATTCAACACAGCGAGGAAAAAGCAAGAAAGAGGATGTCACTGCTTGCGCAAGATATTGGCGCAACAGTCAAGATAAGCAGAAAGCTTATACAGTATGTCTCTTATTTTGGCTTCTCGTCACTTCTGAGGGTGTTTCCAGGCAGATGTCAGCCTGGGATATATTTAATCTTTAGCACAGCCATTCTTTTGTGTGATCTTGAGGCTACGACATAAAAAGGCCTTGTAAAAGCACTGAAGAGGTGTAAATGTCCACAGAACTCTGAAGCAAGAATAGACAGTGTTGCATAATCTTTGAGGTTAAAAAAAAAATACAAAACCTGTAAAAATCAAATAAAAAGAAACAGTGCCTTAAAAATAGCACCCCCCAAAAAAAATCCAATGCAAACCAAAATTAAAATAAAATCCCAAAATACAAAAATTACAATGTACCATACATGCTTATGGAATGTGGAAGGAAACCGGAGTACCCAGAGAAAACCTGTGCGGGGAGGGGGAGGGCCTATTTGAACCTCCAATCTCAGAGAGGTGGTTGTCAGATGTGCTAACCATGCAAAGACATGAGCAATTTCAATGGTAGGTTTTTGACAAAAATGAGAGACAGAATATCAGAAAATAAATCTGAAATGCTGTGTAAACTAAATAAAATTATTTTTCCAAATGAAAGTACTAGAAAAATTTTAATAGTATAACATGTTATTAAAAGTAGCAGTTGAAAACTGAATTATACATTAATACAAATAAAATACAATACAAAAAATACAACTAAGATAAAATACAGAGATAAAATTAGCATAGTAAAATGTGAGAAAAAAAACACACACAAATGAAAACTAAAACATGCATGATGCGGTCAACCCCTATTTGTGCAGACTATTGCATAAAAATAGATAGAGCTATAGATAGCTATAGGTGCAGACCCCTGCAAATCTACTCTCAACTGAATGAAAAAACGTTATCAGCATTACATTATCAACAAAATTGTTCTGTATATGTCAAGTTGTGCAAGACAATTTGGAAACAGATATGAGAAGAATTGAAAATTCTCAGTCGTGAACTGGTTCAAAAACGTCCACCCCCAGCACTGTTAACCTGCAGGGCGCCGATGGAAATTCAACTACTGTGAGTCAAAGACGAAGGGGAAGTGGAAAGCTTTTTTTTTTCTTTTAGTCAGAAAGAAAAGAGGAAAGCACAGAAACTGAAATCTAATGTGGCACCTTTGAATGTTCAGACTATGATGGGAAAATCTCGGGAGTTGGTGGACATGATGTTTAGGAGAAAGGTGTGTGTGTGTGTGTGTGTGGTGTGTGTGTGTGTGTGTGGTGTGTGTGTGTGTGTGTGTGTGTATAAAATATAGTGCCTTGT